>NW_026636994.1:0-2685 GCF_028554395.1 Pezoporus wallicus
TGGATGTGGGGCCCTAGGGCTGGAGTTCCCTATGGGGTGGATGTGGGGCCCTAGGGCTGGAGTCCCCTATGGGGTGGATGTGGGGCCCTGGGGCTGGAGTCTCCTATGGGGTGGATGTGGGGCCCTAGGGCTGGAGTCTCCTATGGGGTGGATGTGGGGCCATGGGGCTGGGGGTCCCTATGGGGTGGATGTGGGGCCCTGGGGCTGGAGTCCCCTATGGGGTGGATGTGGGGCCATGGGGCTGGAGTCCCCTATGGGGTGGATGTGGGGCCCTGGGGCTGAAGTCCCCTATGGGGTGGATGTGGGGCCATGGGGCTGGAGTCCCCTATGGGGTGGATGTGGGGCCCTGGGGCTGGAGTCCCCTATGGGGTGGATGTGGGGCCCTGGGGCTGGAGTCTCCTATGGGGTGGATGTGGGGCCATGGGGCTGGAGTCTCCTATGGGGCGGATGTGGGGCCATGGGGCTTGGATCCTCCATAGGTTGGACGTGGAGGCCATGGGGCTGGGATCCCCTATGGGGCGGACACTGGGGCCATGGGGCTGGGATTCCCCTATGGGGCGGATGTGGGGGGCCCAGATGCCCTGGGGTTTTGGGTTTGGGGCGCCCCAAACCCTTGATGGAGGGAAGTGGGGATGTGAGGAGGGAGGATGTGGGGGGCCCCAGTGCCCCATGGGGAGGGTTCTGTGGGGCCTCATCCCTTTGGGGTGGCAGATGGGGGCTGGTCCCCCTTGGGGTGGTGACGGGGGTTTGCTTATGGGGCATGGAAGGGGGGGGCTCACCCCACAGCTGCCAGCTCTGCACCCGGCCCCACAGCTCCTCCCTCTGCTCCACTTCCTCTGCGGTGGCAGGGGGGAAGTTGGGGCGCTGTGGGGCAGGACGGAGGGACCCAGGGCTCTATAAGGCGCTGTGGGGCGGGTGGACTTTGGGCTTCTGTGGGGCAGGAGGGGCTGGGCTTTGGGGGGCTCTATAGGGCTCTGTGGGGTGGGAGGACCCGGGCTCAGTGGGGCAGAAGGCCCGGCCATGGCGGGGCTGAAGACAGCGAGTGGGGAGGCCATCGATGGCTCCTTCGAGCTGCAGGTGGACGTGGACATGGATGAGGACGATGCTGTGGGGCAGCCCGGCCCCACAGAGCCCCCCGGCCCCACAGAGCCCCCCGGCCCCACAGCGGCCTCCCGCACCCTCGCCCTCCGCGTCACTGGCGACCTCCATGTCGGCGGCCTCATGCTCCTCATTGTGGAAACCATTGGTGAGCGCCCCACACATGTGGGGCCCATGGGGATGGGATGCAGGCAGCCAGGCCCCAGAGCTCTGGCCCTATGGGGAAGGGTGGGGGGGATGTGGGGCCCCATGGGGAGGGAGGACCCTGTGGGTCTGCACCCCACATCCCTGGGGCCATGGGGCAGGATGGAACCCTACGGGCCCCATAGGGAGGACACTGGTGTCTGAGCCCCACATCTCCAAGGCCCATGCAGGGAGGGTGGGGGGGGGGGAAGGGAGCCCCATGGGGAAGGGGGGGCCCTGTGGGTCTGGGCCCCACATCTTAGGTCCAATGGGGCTGGGCCCTGTGTCTCCCCCCCCCC
This sequence comes from Pezoporus wallicus, assembly GCF_028554395.1. NCBI lineage: Eukaryota > Metazoa > Chordata > Aves > Psittaciformes > Psittacidae > Pezoporus > Pezoporus wallicus. The sequence goes on from NW_026636994.1 coordinate 1,581, forward strand.
CCCATGGGCATCACGTGGTGCTGAGTGGCACCAAGGGGGGGGGGGGCAGTGGGGGAGTCCCGGCCCTTATCGGGGTTTGGGGCCTCCCCACATTTCCGTGTCGTCGTCCCCCCCCCCATGTCCCATCCCCCCCCCCCCCCCCCCCCGTGTCTCCCCTTTGGTATCGTCCCGTGTGTGTCCCCCCCCCCCCCCGTGTCCCCATCGTCCCCCCCCCCCCCCCCCCCCTTTTGTCCCCCCCATGTCCCATCCCCCCCTCCCCCCATGTCCCCATGGCTGCCCCTGCCCCCATGTCCCTGCCCCCCATGTCCCATCCCCCCCCATGTCCCCCCCCTCCCCCCCATCCCCCCCCTTCCCTCCCCCCCCCCGTGCTGATAAAGGGGAACCGCAGGACACAAATAGCCCCGGATGTGGCCTCCATGTGCCCCCCCCCCCATGACCTCCTCGTGACCCTCAGTACCCCCACGTGACCCCCCCGACCCCCCCGTGCCCTTCTGTTACCCTCCCTTGACCCCCCCTTGTTACCCTTGTGACCCTCCTAAAGCCCCGTGACCCCCAAATTCTCCCTGACTCCCCCAATAATCCATGTGTAACCCCCATAGAGCCCCCTATAGAACCCCATAGAACCCCCTATACACATCCCCATATAACCTCCTATACAACCCCCCATATAACCTCCCCTATAACCCCCTATAGAACTCCGTAGAACCCCATAGAACGCCATAAAACCCCATAGAACCCCATATACACACCCCCATATAACCTCCCCTATAACCCCCAATATAACCCCATAGAAACCCCATAGAACCCCCTATACACACCCCCATATAACCCCCTATACAACCCCCCATATAACCTCCCCTATAACCCCCCATCTAACCCCCTATACAACCCCGCATATAACTACCCTATAACCCTCAATAAACCCCCCATATAACCCCCATTGAACGCCCTATACACACCCCCCAAATAACCCCCTATACAACCCCCCATATAACCTCCCCTATAACCCCCAATATAACCCCATAGAACCCCCATAGAACCCCCTATACACACCCCCATATAACCCCCCATAAAAACCCCATAGAACCCCCTATACACACCCCCA
>NW_026636995.1:0-2668 GCF_028554395.1 Pezoporus wallicus
CATCAGCCCCCCCCCATAGCCCCCCATTGCCCCCATCACCCCCCATAGCCCCCCATTACCCCATTGCCCCCATTGCCCCCCCAGTGTCCCCGTGGGCCGGGGCAGACACGGGGTCTCCCGCCCCGCCGGGGCAGGGGCTGCTGCGGGCGCTGCTGGCCCGGTACCACCGTGGGGTGCGGCCCGCGGCCGCTGGGGGGCGCCCCACGGTAACGGTGGGGCTGGAGCTGGCGCAGCTCATCAGCCTGGTAAGGGGGCGAGGGGGCTATGGGGGGCTATGGGGTGATGGGGGGTATGGGGTGATGGGGGCTATGGGGTGATGGGGGGTATGGGGTGATGGGGGCTATGGGGTGATGGGGGGTATGGGGTGATGGGGGGTATGGGGGGCTATGGGGTGATGGGGGGCTATGGGGGGTGATGGGGGGTATGGGGTGATGGGGGCTATGGGGTGATGGGGGGTATGGGGTAATGGGGGGCTATGGGGGAATGGGGGCTATGGGGTAATGGGGGGCTATGGGGTGATGGGGGGCTATGGGGTGATGGGGGGCTATGGGGTAATGGGGGGCTATGGGGGTGATGGGGGTAATGGGGGCTATGGGGGGCTATGGGGGTAATGGGGGTGTTTGGGGGTGATGGGGGCTATGGGGGGCTGTGGTTGTAATGGGGGGCTATGGGGGTGATGGGGGGAATGGGGGTGATGGGGTAATGGGGGACTATGGGGGAATGGGGGAATGGGGGGGAATGGGGGTGATGGGGGCTATGGGGTAATGGGGGTAATGGGGTAATGGGGGGCTATGGGGGGTAATGGGGGGCTATGTGGTTGATGGGGGCTATGGGGGTGATGGGGGGAATGGGGGTGATGGGGTAATGGGGGACTATGGGGGGAATGGGGGAATGGGGGGGAATGGGGGTGATGGGGGTCAATGCGGGGCTATCTGGGGCTATGGAGACAATGGGGGAATGGGGGCAATGGGGTCCCATTGGGGTCACTGAGGTGAAGGGGGGCAATGGGGGTTATGGGGGGTCCCCAAAGGAGGGGTCCCCCCATGTTTCCCCCCCCCCAGGATGAGAAGCACGAGGAGCTGACCACCAGGGTCTTCCTCGACCTGGTAATGGGGGGCCCATAGGGGTGCATTGGGGGAGTCCCATAGGGGTCAATGGGGGTGTCCAATAGGGGTCAATGGGGGATCCCATAGGGGTGCATTGGGGGGGGGGGTCCCATAGGGGTGCATTGGGGGAGTCCCATAGGGGTCAATGGGGGTGTCCAATAGGGGTCAATGGGGGATCCCATAGGGGTGCATTGGGGGGGGGGGTCCCATAGGGGTGCATTGGGGGAGTCCCATACGGGTCAATGGGGGTGTCCCATAGGGGTCAATGGGGGAACCCATAGGGGTGCATTGGGGGGGTCCCATAGGGGTCAATGGGGGGGATACCATAGGGGTCAATGGGGGGGTCCCTTAGTGGTCATGGGGGATCCCATAGGGGTCGATGGGGGGGTCCCATAGGGGTCAATGGGGGGGATCCCATAGGGGTCAATGGGGAGGATCCCATAGGGGTGCATGGGGGATCCCATAGGGGTCGATTAGGGGGGATCCCATAGGGGTGAATGGGGGGTCCCATAGGGGTCGATGGAGGGGATCCCATAGGGTTGCATGGGGGGATCCCATAGGGGTCAATGGAGGGGATCCCATAGGGTTGCATGGGGGGATCCCATAGGGGTCAATGGAGGGGATCCCATAGGGTTGCATGGGGGGATCCCATAGGGGTCAATGGAGGGGATCCCATAGGGGTCAATGGAGGGGATCCCATAGGGTTGCATGGGGGGATCCCATAGGGGTCAATGGGGGGTGGCTGCCCCACTGATGCCCCCCCAGCGCTGGCGGGACCCCCGCCTGCAGTGGGACCCCCAGCTCCATGGGGGGCTGCGGCTGCTGCGGATCCCGGCCGAGCTGCTCTGGCTGCCGGATGTGGGGCTGGACAACAAGTAATGGGGGGCAATGGGGTTAATGGGGGGCTATGGGGGCAATGGGGGAATGGGGGTAATGGGGAGCTATGGGGTGATGGGGGTATTGGGGTAATGGGGTCATAGGGGCTATTGGGGGTAATGGGGGCAATGGCGCAATGGGGGCAATGGGGGTGATGTGGTCCCATGGGTATCAATGGGTCCCATGGGTGTCAATGGGTCCCATGGGTTTCAATGGGTATCAATGGGTGTCACTGGGTATCAACGGGGTCCCATGGGTGTCAATGGGTGTCAATGGGTGTCAATGGGTCCCATGGGTGTCTATGGGTGTCACTGGGTACCCATGGGTATCAATGGGTGTCAATGGGGTTCAATGGGGTTCAGTGGGGTTCAATGGGTGTCAATGGGTGTCAATGGGTCCTATGGGTGTCAATGGGGTTCAATGGGTGTCACTGGGTGTCAATGGGTGTCAATGGGTGTCAATGGGTGTCAATGGTGTCAATGGGGTTCAATGGGATTCAATGGGTGTCAGTGCTTGTCAATGGGCGTCAATGGGTATCCATGGGTGTCAGTGGGTGTCACTGGATGTCAATGGGTGTCAATGTGTGTCAATGGGGTTCAATGGGGTTCAATGGGTGTCAGTGGGTCCCATGGGTGTCAATGGGTGTCAATGGGGCTCAATGGGGTTCAATGGGTGTCAGTGGGTCC